>NC_140964.1:131580105-131625105 GCF_056783735.1 Eptatretus burgeri | reverse complement strand
AGCGACCCCGTGTGTGAGTGGTGTGGTGGCGATGGTGCTGGAGTGCGTGCTTCCCAGCACGCCGTGTTTGGATGAGGCACCGTGTGTGGATGAGGAACCGTGTGTGGAAGAGGCCGTGTGTGTGAGTGAAACGGCCAGTATGAGTGAGGAACCGCGGGTGAGTGCCCCCGCGTGTGTGGATGAGGCACCGCGGTTAAGTGCCCCCGCGTGTATGAGTGAGGCACGGTGTGTGGATGAGGCACCGCGGTTGAGTGCCCCCGCGTGTATGAGTGAGGGACGTTGTGTGGAAGAGACCGCGTGTGTGAGTGTCGCCGTGTGTATGAGTGAGGTACCGCGGGTGAGTGCCCCCGCGTGTATGAGTGAGGCACGGTGTGTGGATGAGGGACAGCGGTTGAGTGCCCTCGCGTGTGTGGGTGAGGCACCGCGGGTGAGTGCCCCCGCGCGAGTGAATGGAGCACCACGTGTGAGTAGTATGGTTTGTGTGAGTAGTGAGGCACGCGTGAGTGAACGGCCGTGTGCAAGGTCGCTGTGTGCCAGGGAGACCGTGTGTGTGAGAGAGCGGTATGAGAGGGAGATGTCGGTTGGCATGCGGGAGCACGCAGCCGCGTCTCCCCGTGTGAATGTGATGGTGTGGACTGTGTGCGTCGTAACACGCAGGTATGCGTGTGTGGAATGGCGACGACGACGACATGTAAGGAAAGAAAGCCGAGTAGCGGCTGTAGTTGTTTCGGGGACCGTGCCGGGTTCGCCCAGCAGTGAGCACGCGGTTCGTGCTGTGCAACGCACGAGACCGCCACGTGCTCGCTTGCGAGAGTGAAGTCCCGGTCCGGAAACGCACGCGGTGGATTTGCCGATCCCGCGGACGGACAAAGTTTAGGCAGGTAAATGGATTTGGACCGGACGGGTTCTCCACGCGATCGTGTGTGTTAAGCTCCAACGGGCAAAGCACATGTGTTCGCGTGGGGAACCCCTCGAGACGTGGGGCTTGTGTTTTTTTTTTATGCGCACGGTGACGCCATGGCTGCACGTGGGGTTGGAATCCGGCAGGAGGGGTATCTCTGCCGGATGGTACCGTCCAAGGAGGGACGAGGAACACGTGCAGCTGCATGACGTCACGGGCAGGTGCAAAGTGCGCGAGCTCTGAGTTGCCGCGCTGGCGCTGCGCATGTAAATAAAAAAAAAAAAAAGGGAAGAACAAGCCTCACTTTCGGGTACACAGGATTCCTGGGCAAGGGGTGGAAGACCCCCTTACCCTGGGCACAGGATGGAAACTAGTTAGGGGGAAGGGTTAGCTTAGTTAGACCGACTTCATGGGGCAGGGGTAAGTCCTCATGGAATCCGTGGAATGGATTAGTTAGAGGGATTGTAGCCAGATTTAGGTTGGGAAATAAAATCAATTTTTGAGTTAGGAGACAGTGACAGACTTTGGATGTGTAGAGGGGACGTAGCTTAGCTACGTAGGTTAAAAGGAACGTGCTACTAGTGTAAGGGACGACGTGGGAGCACGAGTTAGTCAGGGGAGGTAGTTAGAAGGATGGCAGAGTTCAGCGGTGAGTGTGTTGAAGAGTTGGTGAGTGAAGTGGAAGCATGTGCTTGGTGAGTGAGTGAGGCCAGCGGGTCTGTGTGTGTGGAGCGAATGGGGAATGCATGGTGCGATGAGTGATTGGGGGGGAGGAGTGACTCCCGCCCAAGGGACCCCGGGGTCAGAGTAAAGTGAGTTAGCTGGGTTAGTCAAATTGAAAAATGGAGGTCGTTTTGTTGTTGGTGGGAAAGTAGGCTCGAGACCCATTTGGAGGGGTGCAGGAGCCCTGTTGACGGGCTTGGGAGCGTGGCTGCGAAAGGTGAGTATCGCTGAGAGGGTACCCCGGGCACCAGGCTAGTCGGCCGCGGTAGGCCATGGGCCCATGGGGGGCCAGGATAGAGTAGTGGGCACGGGTGCGCCTGCTTGGTGCGGGGGCCCGGGGCGCCATTAGCCGCGTGGGCAGTGTTGTGGGCACGGGTGACCCTCGGAAAGGGGCCCGGGAGGCCGGCCTGCCACGTGTGCGTTTCAGGGGAGGTGCCATGGGGGACACTCCCCGGTGTTAGGGAGCTGGTAGGCTCGGAGGCAGTGTAGTGCCCGGGGGTGCCATAGCGGGAGATTCGGCAGAGGGTCGTGCCTGCCAAAGGGAGCCACGTGTCCCAGCCAGGAGACCGTGTGAGGGCACGGAGAGAAAATTGGGGGGCGAGGCCCGAAATTGTAAGGACACCAACACAGGCGACGGGAATCTGGGTTGTTAGAACCAATAGTTTAAGCGAGAGGCGCTTGTTGAAAGCCCCGGGGTAGTTTAACAGTTAAATGGTTAGGGTAGATTAGGAGATGTACCCCTCCGCACCATCCATCCCCTCGCTGTCGTTGTGGGCCGCTGGACCCACTTTGGGTTAAGATCGCCGAACTCTGGGGAGGCCATTCTGAGGCTTGAGTTGGGCCTCGACACAGGACGTTAGCTCTCCCTTATTCCCCTCCGGGAAGGGAACGTAGGGGTTGGGAGTAGGCTAGGTGACAGAATAGGTTAGCCGAACAAGGACGATAAAGGGGGTTAGGGGACGATTTATAGTGGGGAAGTAAAAATAAAAAAAAAAAATAAAAAAATTAAGGGGGCTAAATTGGTTTTTCACAAATTAAGGGAGTGGGTATGTACAGTGACAGGCAAAGGCGATAGGTTGGGAGGGAGACAGGTAGGTAGGTCCGAGCCCGCCTTCCAAGTGGCCAGCACCACCGCACTCCCTCCACCAACCTCCACTGAACGGCAAAGGCTGGCCAGCTTCATCTGCTGGCTGTGTTACTTCAAGGCCTGTGCCGGCCCACTTGATCGGCAGCTGTTGTGTTGCTGCAAGGCCTGTGCTGGCCGGATCATCTGCAGCTGTGGTACTTCAAGGCCTGTGCCGGCCAGTTCATATGCCGGCTGTGTTTGCCTGCAGCGGCCTTATTCTGCGGGCTGAGTTTGCCTGCTCACCTTTGCCATGCCATGCCATGCCCACTGCCCACGTTCACCAGCCCCGTTCAATTTTTGCTTTGCCCCCCCCCCCTGTTCATTTCCATGTGCGCCAGGATCCGCAAGGCAACAGTTTGCAAGCTGCAAGAACTGCCCCGTTGGCAGCTACAACACGGGCCTGCAGTGGCGGCCCGTGCACCGTGTTTTGCGTCCATCCATTCATCCATCCATTCGTTGTGCTCATTGCGTGTGCCACTTGAGCTGGCACGGAGACTGTGCACCGTTGTGGTTCATTGCGTTCAGTTCAAAAGGGAAGGCCTTGGACTGCGTATGAGCAGCCAGCCACGTTCCCTGTCACCTGCATTGTTTTGAGCCAGAGACTGCATGTGGGCAGCCTGGCTCCCTGCTAACTGCTTTTCTTTTGCAGAGTTCAGTGATCCTGGGCCATGGTTTAGTGTAAAATTTGTAAGTTAAGGTTAAGATGTACTGTAAATATGAGTGCGCCCCCGGCATGTCTGTCTAGCGCCGGCAATTTTATTTAAGTCGTCCGTGTGAGTGAGTTTGTTTAGATAGTTACGCAGCCCTCAGGTTATTTATTTTGGGGACACGAATACCATGAATGTCGCACTCAGGGATCCGTAGGTAAAATGTACTAGGGGAAAACTACACATGATGGCACACGAAAATTTCACGACTCGGGATGAGTCTGTAAAAAGGGGAGGGGTAGTGTTGTGGTTACCAAATTCGCAAACCACCATTCAGGTCCCTTAGGTGAGGTATCTCGGCAAGTATATGTGTAGTTAGGCCCAAACCCGTTGTCTAGTGGGAATACATGTCATTTATGCGAGCTGCGACTCTTCAGGATAGCCGTTTTTCTTTTACTATCTTTATTTTGGACCAACCGCCATGATTACCACCACAACCACAACATCAACCACCAACCACAACGCCGCTTCACCACAACCGCCACGACCTTCACGTCACACCTCGCAACCGTAGCATCGCCACCGTTCTTGCCCCGCTGTGGGTACCGGTGTTGGACTCGTGCAGGGCGCACGTTGAACAGCGTGTACAAAATCACGGATTTTGTGCTTCAAAAACGGATCAAAAACGACACACGCCCACTTTTTGCCGTCCAATCGGTGAGCGAGGGGCGATTTGGCCCCGCCTCCAGAACGATCGATATATGCAAATTTGTGGATCAAAAAGCCTTCACGCCCACTTTTTCTCGGGCCAATGGGGAGCGGGGTGAAAGGTCAAAGGGAGGGGGTCAAAGGCGAAGCTACGGGGGGGATAAAAGGACGGTGTTCGTCAGTCAGCAGAACGAGAAGGAGTCAGAGGGAGAAAGAGTCAGAGAAGAGTGTGGAAGTCTGGAGCCCGAAGCCTGCAGTAGCTGGAGAAGCTGAAGAGAGTCGAACGAGGGGAGCCCAAAGAAGAGTCCAGGGTGGAGAGTCCAGAGGCGGAGAGGCGGCAGCGGCGAAGGCAGACGAGGGGGTGCTCGCGTCGGTGCCAGGAGCTGCACGCCCGAGGGAGGCCGGCAGCGCGACCTGGCCGAGGTGGAGACGCACACCAGGGATAATAAAGATCCTCTATACCCCGAGCATCAGCAACCCCCTCCTGTTTCCCCCCGCGCTGAGATAGTGCGACAAAGGGGGCCCCTTTTCCCACCCCCTGCCTGACACTGTCCGCGAGGCCCGCGGAGAGAGGCGCCATCGCCGCTCCGCGTCTCATCACCAGACGGGTAGGCGCGACCCGGTCTCGGCCTCAGGCCCGCCTCATTCTTGAGGTATTTCTTTTCCTTGGTTTTGGGTATGTGTTGTCGGCGCCGTCTGTGAAGTAGAATTGTATAAGTGTTGCCGTGTGCTCGGTAGTCGGTATTAGCTCTGCACTGTGTTTTCACTTTTATATTTGCTTTTTGTGTAAATGGAATTGTGTTTTCTTTTTTTTTTGTGTGCTTTTGGTGGAATTGTATTTGTGTGCTTCCCGTGTGCCGCGAATAAATGTGCTTTATTGTTGAACTGTTCTCCCGCTTCGCTTCGTCTTTTCCTCCATTGAATCCCCATCTCGCTTCACGTAAAGGGTTGGTAGTGGGCTGAATACGCCCGATAATTAATCGAACCGTCGAGGTCGACGATAACACCGCTCGGTTATTCTGATAGTACGGAACGGGTCGCTTAAGTGGCCCGTGTCCAAAGTCGACCTGCGGCGAGGTGCGATCGCCCGGTCTACCCTCCGCGTGGGTACTTAGGTAGGTCGGGTCGGCGAGCAACCCTATCCCACGCGGGGCTGATTGGCTGGATCGCGGTGAGACCGAAAGGTCCACCCGTGACTGGTTCCCGGCGTTAGTCCGAGAGGGTCACGACTGGATTGTCCGTCCGGTGGGCGACGCGCTGCGATTCGAGTTACGTGGCCGTCGCACGCCGGCAGGCGCGAAATCCGCAACAATATATATATATATATATATATATATATATATATATATATATATATATATATATATATATATATATATATATATATATATATATATATATATATATATATATGTATATATATAGTGTTGTGGTTGACCAAATTCGCAAACCACCATTCAGGTCCCTTAGCTGAGATATCTCTGTAAGTATATGTGTAGTTAGGCCCAAACCCGTTGTCTAGAGGGAATAAATGTCATTCATGCGGGCTGCGACTCTTCAGGATAGCCGTTTTTCTTTTACTATCTTTATTTTGGACCAGCCGCCATTATTACCACCACCAACCACGTCTCAACAGCCATCACAACAACAACCACCAACCACAACGCCGCTTCACAATAACAACCACCAACCACAACGCCGCTTCACAACAACAACCACCAACCACAACGCCGCTTCACCACAACAGCCACGACCTTTACCGTCACAACTCGCCACCATCGCATCCCCCACCATTCTCGCGCCACTTGTGGGCACCGATGCTGGACTCGTGTAGGGCGCGCACCGAGCAGCGTGTTCAAAAACATCACAGAATTTCTGCAGAAAATGGATCAAAAACGACTCACGCCCACTTTTGTTCCGTCCAATCGGTGAGCGAGGGGCGATTTGGCCCCGCCTCCAGGGCGTTGGAGGGCGGTCGCTATATGCAAATTCATGGATCAAAAAGCATTCACGCCCACTTTTCCTCGGGCCAATGGGGAGCCAGGTGAAGGGTCGGAGGCAAAGGGTCAAGGGTGAAAGGGCGAAGCCACGGGGCTTATATAAACGGCTGCGTTCGTCAGTCAAGTCAGTTCAGTTCAGTTGGAAGTTGAGAGTGGAGTGTGCGGAGCTCAAGAGAGTCGTCGGTGGAGCTGGAAAGAAGTGGTACTAGTCAGAGTGAAGAGGACGGAGCTGTCGAGAGGTGACGGCGGCGAAGGCGGACGAGGGGGTGCTCGCGTCGGTGCCGGGAGCTGCACAGGGAGAGGCCAGCAACGCGACCGAGGTGGAGGAGGAGACGCTCGCCGCGGGACCCGAGACAGGGTGATATCCTCCTTCCCCCGAGCATCAGCAACCCCCTCCTGTTTCCCCCCCCGCGCTGAGATAGTGCGACAAAGGGGGCCCCCTTCCCACCCCCTACCAGACACTGTCCGCGAGGCCCGCGGAGTTGAGGCACCACCGCCGCTCCGCGTCTCATCATCAGACGGGTAGGCCCGACCCGGTCTCGGCCCCAGGCCCGCCTCATCCTTGAGGGTGGTTCTCTTTTCTTTTGCTTTGGGAATATGTGTTGTCGGCGCCGTCTGTGAAGTAAAATTGTATAAGTGTTGCCGTGTGCCCAGCAGTCGGATAGATCTGCATTGTTGCATTTGCTTTTTGTGTAATATTGCATTGTCTTCTTCTTTTACATGTGCTTTTGGTGGAATTGTATATGTGTGCTTTCCGTTCATCGCGAAATAAATGTGCTTATTGTTGAACTGTTTTCCCGCTTCGCTTCGTCTTTTCTTTCATTGAATCTCCATCTTGCTTCACGTAAAGGGTTGGTCGTGGGCTAAAACGCCCGATAATTAATCGAACCGTCGAGGCCGACGATAACACCGCTCGGTTATCCCAATAGTACGGAACGGGTCGCTTAAAGTGGCCCGTGTCCGAAGTCGACCTGCGGCGAGGTGCGATCGCCCGGTCTACCCTCCGTGTGGGTACTTAGGTCGGTCGAATTTGGCGAGCAACCCTATCCCACGCGGGGGCCGATTGGCACGATCGTGGTGAGACCGAAAGGTCCACCCGTGACTGGTTCCCGGCGTTAGTCCGAGAAGGTCACGACTGGATTGTCCGTCCGGTGGGCGACGTGCCGCGATTCGAGTTACGTGGCCGTCCGCACGCTGGCGGGCGCGAATCCGCAACAATATATATATATATATATATATATATATATATATATATATATATATATATATATATATATATATATATATATTTATATATATATATATATATATATTATATATATATATATATATATATATATATATATATATTTATATATATATATATATATATATATTTATATATATTTATATATATATATATATATATTTATATATATTTATATATATATATATATATATATATATATATATATATATATATATATATATATATATATATATATATATATATATATATATATATATATATATATATATATATATATATATATATATATATATATATATATATATATATACATATATATTTATATTTATATATATTTATATATATATTTATATATATATATTTATATATATATTTATATATATTTATATATATATATATATATTTATATATATATTTATATATATATATATATATTTATATATATATATTTATATATATATTTATATATATTTATATATATATATATATATTTATATATATATTTATATATATATATATATTTATATATATATTTATATATATATATATATTTATATATATATTTATATATATTTATATATATATTTATATATATATACACACACACATCAGGTGTGGTCCGTACTGTTTGAAATCAAGTTCTGTCCACATCGATGTTGGTGGAGAAGAGTTTATTGCTCACCAGAAGACACATGCATGTGGAGAGAGAGAGGCGAAGAACACACACAGCAGTCGGTCCAGCCTGGCTCTCTCTCTCTGGCAAGCCCAGTTCAGCATTGCCTTGTACACAATTTTACTCTGACCCTTGTATTGTTACTGAGCCGGGGGGGGGGGGGTCGGCCACGACCCTACCACCAGACGGAGCCACAAGTCGACTTGACCGATCGCCCGGAAATCAGATCGTCGCGCTGGATAAGTCTGGGGTCGACAGGTCCTTGTTTTGGACCGTGAATGTTCAATGTTTCTACCACGTACTACAGGGTTATTTGCCAAATCTTCAAAATACCTAGAGACCACGTGGCTATCTACTGAGCCTCCACATCCTCGATGGAACTCGTACGAAACAAGCCGCTTAGCATGCTCATTCCGTGTGCGATGCGGAGCGGTTTAATTGCCAAGAACCGTCGGACCGAATTATCCCATTACTGCGGCACACGGCAATGGCCAACTAATCCCTCACACATGACATGCTCAGTCAATACAGAAATGGACACGATGAGCTGAGTACATTTAACAATTGGGGTTTATTTATAATGCAATTGGGGGACGAGGGAACACAGAAAGCAGAGCAATACCGAATGTAAGAAATGCAATGCAATTATATACAGCAAACAAAGCAGTTAACAGTTTTCTACTTGATAGAAGGGCCCACGGACACACATACGCACACACACACACACACCCAAGAAATGGTGGCTGTTGCCTTTAATACGGACTTCAGCTCGGAGGGACAGATGAGCTGAAGCCCAGGACCTATATTGGACCTTTCCACCTCATGTGGTCTTCGAGCTGTTCGGACCAGGCACCAGCATTCCAACCACCGCGAGCCTCGATCCTTTCCGAGCTCCGGCGAATCCCCTCGTGCTCCGGAACACGTGCTGGTGAAATAGGTGCCAATCCTTCCCGAAGATGCGTCACTTCCCCAAAGAACTACCGACCAAGATGAGGCCAAGGAGTCGCACCAAGCCGGGAACCAAGCAGAGACCACGAAGAGCTCCACAAACGAAGAAGAGCCAGCCGATCCAGAACATGAAGCAGAGCACAAAAACCACACCAGCACCAGAACAAAACCCACTCAAGCCAAGCAGAGTGTCGCCTTCTTTTCCCTCTCAGCCCGGCCTCGCTTCCGGCATGACTCATTCGCCCTCGTGCACCCCCCCCCGCCCCCGCAATCGCGGTTGGGGGCTGTTTACCTTGCTGAATCTCGGGATGGGAGGGTTCTTCTTCTTCTTTGCAAAGGAGGGTCGTTCTTCTTTATTGTTGTTCTGATTGAACCCGAACTATTAACATAAATTACAGTGCATTTACATAGATTTACCCATTAAACTATGGAGGTGTGCTCTCTATAGAACACGTACTTAACGAGATAACTGAGCTAAAGGACCTGAATGTTGAGCGCGATCATGGTTTCCAAATTTCTAACAGTATGACCACCTTCAACATGATTCATCCTGTTCCCTCCCTTAACTTTCATTAGGAGAGTTCAAAGCACAGATTTTAGTTCTTTCCCCACTGGCTTCTGCAACTGTCTGCCATTATCTTGACTAATAGCAAGGCTTATTTCCTGCCATTATCCTGTTAAAGCGAGGCTTAGTACAAAGCAAGATTATTCCACTTAAATGTTGGGACACTCAGCCAAAGTGCTCAACAAGGGCAGCTGTCAGGCTTCAATAGTCAGCCTTTCCTTGACCCTACAAGGGCAGCAGTTCTGTATCTCCCCGATAGAGCTAATTATTGACAAGGGTAGTCCTTTCCTTGACCCTGCACAGTCAGGATGTTTTAGCTAGAGTGGCTTGTTTGTTGGTTCGGGCATATACAGTGTCTCCATATATACATATATATATATATATATATATATATATATATATATATATATATATATATATATATATATATATATATATACATAGAAAAAATATATTGTTTTATTTTATGCCATAGGTGGCTTTGTTATGACATCATAATTGTATATGTCGGATGCTTTATCCGATCAGTATGAAAATTTTTGAAGGTCATCGAGAGCTAAATTTTATGGGGTTGGGAGAAAGGGGGTGGGTGGGGGGGGATTAATTTGTCATCGGTCATATGGTTTGTCAGCCATATATATATATATATATATATATATATATATATATATATATATATATATATCTATATATATATATATATATATATATATATATATATATAATATTGTTTGTTTTAATGTAAAAACTTTCAAAAATCTTCTCAAACAGCTGAACAGACTGAGGTGAAGCTTTACAGGTGTGATTGCCTCTCCGAAAGGAACAAAACAAAATTCACCAATGACGTCTTTGGTCACATGGTTTGGCAGCCATGTTTATTTTTGAAGAATAAACCTAAAAATCTTCTTCTCCAGAACGGCTTGACGGATTGAGGGGAATCTTCACAAACATGTTCCCCATGCCTTGGAGATACCAGCGCGTTCATGAATAATTAACAGGTCACATGGTCTGGCAGCCATATTGGACTGAACGAAAATATAAAATAATTATTTCTCTTGAACCACTTTATCAATTGACATGAAACGTCACAATTTTGACCGAGTAGTCATGGGGAATATATATATATATATATATTTTTTTTTTTTAATTTTCAACCTGATCAGACGCATGGTCTGGCAACCAGAATTATTTAATATTTTGAATCTGGCTTCAGGGATTTCAATCAAACTTGATCCAAGTATGTATAATGACGTAATAATTTTGGCCGAGGTATATCTGGCAACGTTGCGACATCGAAGATGTAATGCAGTGATATTGGCTGACTTTCAAGCATATGGAATGTGACCCAGGACAAATCATCGTGTGAAAAGGGCAGAGAAAGGAAGGGCAAAGGTATCGGAGCCGGTTTTTCGGACATGAGCAGATGTTGTCCAATCCCATTGCAGAATCGGAGTGTGGGGCTGCCAGAAACCAATGCACCTTCTGAGGTGTAAAAGGTAGAATCCAGGAGCAGTTGGGTGCAGCTGGGTGATCTACCACCAATGCCACAATGGAATGACAGGACATATGTTTTGGATGAGATTCTCAGAGTGCAAACGCCTTCGAAAAGGAACAACCAACAGAACTTGGTGGTGCTCCACAGAAAATATAACAAGAGAGGAAAACAGAAACCGATGAGATTTCATATTTAATCACAATGACAGAAACAGAAATTGGGAAACAGATTAGAGAATTGAATCAAGAAACAAAACTGAAAACTCCACAACAGGACCAGAGAATGACAAAAGGAAATGTTGCACAAGCACCCATAGAGAAAGATCAACTCAAACTTACTAACTTGCATCAAATCGCACCTTTGAAAACAAAATGAATTCAAAAGATGTCATGCTCATGAAGTCCAAAGCTCATGAAAAGAATCGGACAAATACAAAGGAAATTCAACTTTGAAAAAAATGGATTAGAACCATTAGCTGCCCCTTAAACCCATTAAACCTGGTGTTGGCTTAGCGGTTACAGTGGTGGCTTGGGATCCTAGGGTCCTGGGTTCAATGCTGTTTGACACTGAATTAACACCAGGGGGTTGATGCAGCCTGTCATCCTTCTGAGGTCGGCAAAATGAGTACCAGTGTAGCAGCCAAAAGGCTGCACACAAAGGGAAGGGGTACTGACGGATTTATTGAATCTGGTATTGGTGTGGCACAGGTATGATGGGCCAAATGGCCTCCTCCTGCACATAAATTCCTTGTAAATAATAACCTCCAAATACAACAGATAGCAGGCAAAAAAAAAAAAACTATGATGAGGCCAACAACAGAAGAAAAAAAAAATATATATATATATATATATTTTCTTCTGTTATATGTATATGTATATGTATATGTATATATGTATATGTATATATATATATATATATATATATATATACATACATACATACATACATACATACATACATACATACATACATACAGTTTGAAAACAACCTGAAAAAGTTCCACCGAGATTTCGGGAAGCAAACAAAATGTGGCAACAATCACCAAAAATGAGTACTTTGAAATTTTTAGAAAGGTATATTTGAAGACGAGAACACAAGGACGCACATTGGATATGATACTTGGAAAAAAAAAAATCAACATCGACATGAAATGGACCCAGTGATCAATGATGAAGAGAAAATTAGAAAACATCTTGCGAAAGTGCTAAACTTCAAATGGCTCGGCCTGGATGAGATTCTAAACTTCGAGCTAAAACAACGACATGCTTTCTTGAACAAACTCATCCAAGGGGAGCAGCCAATGGATGAATGGTTCAGAGACGGCAACTCTTTTAATCCCAAAATCTGATGAAAGTCATCTACCCAGCAAAACATACCATTAAGTACTCAGTGAGGGTTTTCTTTGTTATTCCTGGAGCTCCAACTATGATTGGTACAATTTCAGCTTTCTTCAATTTCCAAGTCCTCTTGACCTCATTTTTCAGATCCTTGTATATGGTCATTTTCCTGCTTTCTGTCGCATTTAGTCCAAAGTCATCTGGGAACTAATACCTCAATCAACACTGTTGACTTTTCCTTTTTGTGTTTGAGCACTATGTGTTCATTTTTTTTTCATGACAGCAGATGCTGTCATGTCTTTCTGTGTACAGCTGTTCCGACATGAGTTTTTTTACATCCCAAAAGGAGGTGACTCACACTTTCTGTTTCTACCCCACAAAACCTGCATTTGTCCGATTGGCTCAATCCCAATTCTCTTACAGGCATGAGTGTAGTGTCCTTGGTCTTGAGCATTGATGATTACTCATTCTCCATCCCAATTTATTTGACCTCTTCTTAGCCTTTCCTATGAGACTTTCTTGTCAATCCCTGTTCTGTCAAATCTTTTTTATTTCTTCCTGCTCTTTTATCATTCTCCCATTTGTTAGACTACTGTATGTCTGCTGATATTTCTTTTTGTAGTTTTCCCTTTTTTCTTTGCAATCATGGGGTCTGTGTTGGTGTCTTGTTTCTGTTTTGTTTTCCTGTGTAGTATCCATCATTTGCACCTGTTTTTGGAAGTTTGTGGCAAAATAGATTAAGGATTCCTTTTCTGGTCTGTTGTTTTCTTGCTCTTATACAAATGTCATTTGATAATCTGTTGAGATTTTCTCATACTCTGCTAGTCCTACACACGATGTTCTGTGTACTTGATTAACCTTCATCAGACCACTTACTCCTCGTCTCGGTAAGTACAACTTCAGTATGCATTGGTTTTTGCCGAATATCTTGTGAATAGTGAGCTTGTTTTTGTTTCTAAGTTGTTGATCTCCAATTGTGGCCAGTTTATAATTGCACAGCTATATTGCAATACCTGCACTGCAAGTTTGTTTATAGCTTTGGCTTTGTTCATTGGAGAGAGGGATGACTTCAGAATTGCTCTTAGTCTACATCGTTACTCTTTGCTGATTATTTTGACAGGAGGGGGGACCCCGTCACCTTGTAAGATAACACTGTATCTTCACTCCTGCGATTTCAATCTTTCCTTCCAAGTGAGTTAGTATTAACGTTGTATTCCAGAGCATCATTGCTTTCTCAATCAGTGTGACTATTTGGGGGTCAGTTTTGTATACTTGCATGCATTTTATAATCAATATATGTGGGACAACTATCAAAGGCTTTATTGTAATCTCTCCAGGCTGTGGATAAGTTGGTTTGTCGGAGTTTGCAGTTTTTGGGTATGGTTTTGTTTCACAATATATGGTCTACTGTTCCACAGCATCCTCTCTTACATCCTTTCTGCTCTGCCTCCAAAGCTCTTTGTTGAGCGAGTTGGTTGCAAATTGCGTTTATACCTGTTGAAAGTTTTATGTTGTGTTTGGCATTATAACCCTTTGAAGCCTGAGCTCCTTGGACTTTCAGCTCTCCCACCCTGGGCTCCCTTGAGAAAAATCCAGCCACTTGGGAAAATAGAGGTTTGAATAGCAGCCAGTGAAACAACCACTGGGTAGATGAGTATTTGAATAGCAGCCAGTAAAACGGCTGCTAGGGTTCAGAGTTAAAAAAAGCCTTTTGGGGCATGTTGCTACAAACGAGCTGCAAGTGGAGGCTGTCAGAGGTTCAGTGAAGATTTTGAAAAGAGCTCCTGGAATGAGGCTATGAGAACAAAGTTTCCCAGTTTGGTTCATTAGTCATGATCCTTGATCAAAAAGGAGGTGGAGATTTTCATTTCTGGGAGAACTTCCTCCCACCTCCTGAAATCAGCAAGTGGGGATAACCAAAGTGAGAGTAAATGGAAAATGAGAACAGTAAATAGGTCCAGGATTCCTCAGACAGGCATTTCAGACAGGATTATTACCCGCTCCAAGGTTTTATAAAGAGGGACCAAGCCCCAGCCGGCTTCTTCCTGAGGTCGGGAGGATATGCAGGTATCAGGCTTCTCATCTGTTTGCCTGGCGGCTTCTTGCATTGTCCTACTCTGAAAAAAATGTCACATGAAATGCTTCGAAGAGCCCATGCAACAATTGTTGTGTTCTTGGTGGCATAATGATGAACCTACTTTTATAAAGCTTTCTCATAATCACAATGCATAAATTAATTTATTGTTCAGTGCAGGGAGAATCTTTTAAAAAGTGATAATATATTGTTATTCAACATTTTTGACACTCATCCTGACCAGTCGGATATGGAAAAATGTAAAACGTGAAAGCAGTTGCTTTGTAACTTGCTGGTGCAAAAGGAAATAGAGTTCTGTTAATTATCTTGAGCGATCAGTCCAAGGGCAGTGAGAAATTGAGTTATTTATGTAAAGTGCAACCCAGTCACCAGGGTTGTGTTCAGACGTATCAAATTGGAGGAAACAGTAGCTGGGAAGAGACACTAAAGAGTCAGCGACATCTTGTGGGTGGAAGGAATCTGTTGAACAGATGATGTCTGCTTCATCGGCAGTGGACTGGATTGAGAGGTCTGTCATGTTTAGCAGAGACTTTTAATATTTGAAGTGCACACAGTTTGGGACAGGAGAGGCGGCAATGGGTGTCGGGGTTGGTTTGTTGTCCACGCAGCAGGCGCAAGGTTTGAGGAGGTGGTGTAATTTGGAAGGTTTGAGTTGGTCAGGTGTGGGGGAAGCATTGAGTGTAGGGTGAGGAAGGGATGCAGAAAAGGCCGACATGAAGCATTGAAGAGATTGTGAATGGGGGAGCGGAATGAGGGGACATGAAGTGGAGGGATGCTGATTCCAAATTCCCAAATTTGACAAATGAAGAAAAAGTACATGGGATCATCACACCATTTGAAAGCCTTTATCCCTGAGCAGGGATCAGCTTTTTTGTGGGCTCCAATCATGGTACCCTTTCTTGTGGCAATGTTTTTACGTCCGGATGCCCTTCCTGACACCAACCCTTTCGTAGCCTTCGACCCTGCAGGGATAATTACCGGTATACTGGTGCTCATTTTGCCGACCTTCGGAAGGATGACAGGCTGAGTCAACCCCCCTGATGCTAACTCAGCAGCCAGCGAGGCTCGAACTCAGGATCCCAAGCCACCGCCTTAACCACTGAGCCACACCAGGCTCCTTTAAAAAAGGTCATGGGAGGTAAGAATTTCTGTTGAAAGCACAGAAAAGGTGGAGCTGCAGGTATGGGAGGAGGGTTGGTGGATCAAGCACTTGGCTGATAGTCAATTTTGAAAAAAATATTTCTGAAGAAGAAGAGGAATCGATGATTGTGAAAAAGATGGGTTACTTCTCATGGAAAAAATAAGGAAAGTGAAGCATTTTAAAATGATTTCATAGGAAGAAATGTAAATATGCAATGCAGAGTTTGGAGTGGTGGAGAAAAAGAATGGAGAACATAAAGTACAAGCCGAAGCAATTTCAAGTAGAATGATGTTCTCCAATGGAGTGGATTTTTTTTGGTTTTTTTTTTTTTAAGTGAGGAGGGGAAATGGGATAATATTGAGGAGGTCAAAATATAATATTTGGGAAGAAAGAAGCAAAACAATGAAAACAGAGACAAAAGGGGCACATAATTTTCACAGTAGGTGGCAAAAGTAGGTTGTGAACAACACAAAAACGAATTTGATAAATGCAGCACAAGAAGGCACAAATTGGCAGATAACACTTGACTTTTGAAATGATATAATCTGTCCCAGATTGTTTGGCATGCATCCGCAGAAATCCCTTGACACCAGTCATCGAGGAAGCCTGGACATTTATCTTGCCTGCCAATTAAGGATTGTACCATGAAACGACTCACGAACTTTTTAAAGAAGCCTTGCGCTCAAAAAAGGACAAAATCTACAAAACAAATGTGATCTCAAAATAATTGGTGGTTAAATTCAATGACCAAATCTGCAACTCTTATTCAAATCCCAAGTTAATGGGATCAAAATTGAGGATTTTATAAATCTCATCTCAGTTGACCTTTGGCCTATGTTGTAATTTTGGTTTGTTGATCTCAAAAATAATTGGTTTGTTGAATTCAGTGACATGAAATATATAAAAATCCTCTTCAAATTTCAAGTCGATCAGAAGAAAATTGAGAATTTTAGAACCCTCACCTAGGTTGTTGACCTTTGGCCTATGTTGACCGTTTGACCTCAAATACAACAGGCTTCTTCCTTATGACAAAGTCTTCCATGTGGTGAAGTTTTGTGAAGATCAGTTCAAAATTGTGACATGTAGGTGATAGACAGACAGACAGACAAACAAAATCTACAGACCAATATACTTGAAAAATCTTTGATTTTGCAAGTAACAAACAAACAGACAGACAGAAAGTGGTGAAAACATAACCTCCTTCACCTTCAGTGGCGGAGGTAATTGTTCTTGATTTTTGCATCTGTTGGTGAGATGAGAAGCATCCTTACATGATGTAACCATTGCCACTGCTCGCTAATTCCATTAACAGCAAAGTGCCACTGTACCCGGCACTTCTCATCCATTGATCTGTCTCAAATTCCCATACTAGCAGGGTTACCGGCGTTGCCCAGACAGGTGGTGGGGGGAGAGGAGGGGTAGTGAGATGCAGGAGATTTGGCAGGTGTATCAGGGGCAGGAGAACTGATGGGGTGAGGGTGGGGAGAAAACTGCATAGGAGACAGGAGAGCCAGAACACCAGTGGGTAAAGGGGTCTTAAGGGAA
The DNA here is from genome assembly GCF_056783735.1 of Eptatretus burgeri. NCBI lineage: Eukaryota > Metazoa > Chordata > Myxini > Myxiniformes > Myxinidae > Eptatretus > Eptatretus burgeri. Next base: position 131,607,952 of record NC_140964.1, on the reverse strand, counting down.
CACCAGTGGGTAAAGGGGTCTTAAGGGAACACCAGTGGGTAAAGGGGTCTTAAGGGAACACCAGTGGGTAAGGGGTCTTAAGGGAACACCAGTGGGTAAAGGGGTCTTCAGGGAACACCAGTGGGTAAAGGGGTCTTCAGGGAACACCAGTGGGTAAAGGGGTCTTAAGGGAACACCAGTGGGTAAAGTGGATAAAGGGGTCTTCAGAGTCTTCAAGTGTCTTGGGGTCTTCAGGTGTATTTGATATCTTGAGGGTCTTTATGGTCTTAAGGGTCTTACAAGTCATTGGCATGTTAAGGGTCTTTGAGGTCTTCTGGCTCTCAGGGGTCTTAAGGGTCTTCAAGAGTATTAGTGATCTTAAACATCTTTGGGTCCAAAGGGTGTTCGGGGTTTTGAAGTGTCTTAATTGTGTTCAGGAAATCCAATGGTCTTAAGGTTCTTATGAGTTTTTGGGTCTTCGGCATCCTTAGGGGTCTTAGCTCCCAAGCATGTATTCTAATCTCTCAAGCATGTAAAAAAAATTTTTTTGGTTCTTTGGGGTCTTTAAAGGCTAAGGTTGTGGATAAAAATACACTGAGGACAACCCCTGGGTCAGACTTGGTCTGTGTGCCAAATTTGGTTGTTGTCAGCCCAGTGGTCTTTGAAAAAAATGCAAAGACAGACAGACAGACAGACAGACAGACAGACAGACATCCGATGAATTTTATTTATTAGATTAGAATTCCATGCCCTGGTAGAAGGACGTATTAAGCTGCTTTATATACCTGAACATGGTGTGTGTTTAAAACATGAGAATTCTTACGGATTATTTATAGTATAGTCAAGTCTTAAAGCGTCTCCAGTGTTGACAGTCTTTGGGTGTTTTGAGTTCTCAGGGACATTTTGAGACTTTTGGGTCCTTGGGGAATTTTGGTTCCTCAGGGACATTTGGGGACTTTTGGGTCCTTGGGGACATTTTGTGACATTTGGGTCCTCTGGGACTTTTGGGTCCTTGGGGGCTTTTGGGTCCTCAGGGAGTTTTTGGGTCCTCGGTGACCTTTAGGACTTTTCGGTCTTCAGGGACGTTTTGGGTCCTTGGGAACTTTTAGGGACTTAGGAACTTTTGGGTCCTCAGGGACTTTTGTGTCATCAGGAATGTTTTGGGACTTTTGGGTCCTCATGGACATTTTGGGACTTTTCGGTCTTTGGGAACTTTTGGATCTTCAAGAACCTCTTGGTATTTTTGGGTCCTCAGGAAGTTTTTGGGACTTTTGTGTCTTCTGGTTTTCGAGGGGTTTTAAGTGCCTTGGAAGTCTTAAAGGGTCTTCAAAGTTCAAAGGGGTCTCAGCTGCATAAACGGTCAAAAGGTAAATTTCATTTTTTTTTTTTTTTTTTTTTTTTTTTTTTTGTATACCTTGGTCGAGGCTCGTATGAGAGCTAACACACAACTCACAGCAAGGAGGCATGAGACAAGAGGGGCGGGAGTGGAAGGGACAAAACATTGGGGAACAGACACAGGTGAACTGTGGAAGGGGGAGGGATGGGGATGGGACGGGGAACATGGCGAGGGGAAGATGGACATTAAAGGGACTTTCAGGAAGGAAAGCAGGAGAATTGAAGGAAGTGGGCTTGGGTGGATTATCGGGGGTAGAAAAGATCGAGGATTTGGATGGGGGAAGATAAGAGGTGGTGGTGAACAGCTGTTTTGAAAGCCTGGAGGGAAGAATGGGAAAGAATAGAGTGAGGAAGTTTATTCCAAAGGCGGGAAAAAAGAGGAATGAAAGAGTGAAGATGAGCAGTGATTCGTGATTTTGGTAGTTTTACCAGAAGGGGGTTGTTGGCGGACCTTGAGCGCCCTGTGGAAATGTGGTTGGGACAAATCACAGAGAGAGCAGGGGGGGCAAGGCTGGAGAGGAGTCGGTAGAAGACAGAAAGACCACCGACCAACCTGCGGTGATTGAGTGAGAGGCCCAAAGACTCAGCTTCATTGCGGGAGATGCCAATGATCTTAAAAGCCCTGGTTTCGACAGCGTGAAGTCGAGAAAGGTGGGAGGCAGGAGCACCAGCCCAGAGGGGAGAGCAGTACTCCATCAGGCTACGGACAAAAGCTTTGTAAGTGGTCAGGAGCTCAAGAGGGCCGAGGAAGGACTTTGCACGACGGAGGATTCCCAGTCGGCGACTGGCTTTTGAGGCAAGGTTGGAAATGTGACTTTCCCAGGAAAGGTCATGGCAGATAGTGAGACCCAGAAGCTTGAAAGAAAAGACTTCTTCCAGAGGATTGTTGAGAAAGTGGATGGGGGGTTTTGTAAACGGTCCTTTCGAAGAGACATAGTGAGAGTGTGAGATTTGTCTGGATTGAAAGACATGTTCCACGTGTTGGACCAGTTTGTGATTTTATCCAGATCTGCAGTGAGCGAAGAAGCTGCTGCTTGCCGGTCTGAGGGATGACAGATGGTACGGCAGAGGGTGGAGTCATCGGCAAAGAGAAATAGAGGATTTTCCAGAGAGTCCGAGAGATCATTGATGAAAACCAGAAAAAGAACAGGGCCCAGAACGCTACCTTGAGGAACTCCAGCCTGCACAGGAAGAGGGGATGAAAGAACTCCATTTAGGGCCACACGTTGACTGCGACAGGAGAGGAAGTCTGCGAGCCATGAGTGGAGATGGCCTTGAATACCATGGGAAGAGAGTTTGGTGAGTAGGGCAGGGTGCCAGACTGTGTCAAAAGCACGTGATATGTCCAGGGATACGGCTCGGATTTCCTGTCTGGCATTGAGGACCTCCATCCATTGATGGGAGAGCAGTAGCAGCATATCTAGGGTAGAGTGACCTGGTCTGAAACCAAATTGATGATTGGAAATCAAGCCATTGGAGAAGAGGAAGGATTTCATGTCTGAAGCGATGATGGATTCCATAACCTTGCTGATGATTGGGAGAAGGCTGATTGGTCTATAGTTACAGGGATCTGTTTTTGCACCTTTTTTATGCAGGGCAGTGATGTTAGCAGATTTCCAAGCAGATGGCAGATGACCTTGGGAAAATGAGAGGGTGAATAGAACAGAGAGAGGGTGAGCAAGAGCAGAAGAGCAGGCTTTGAGGACACGTGGGCTGATGCCGTCTGGACCGGTTGCCGAATCTGACTCGAGGTTTGAAAGCAAGCTCTCCACCTTGTCAGGAGAAAAGGATACAGAGTCCAGGGACAGTTTGGTGCGACTGGGTAAAGTGGGTAGAGATAGTGATGGGTTTGGGACACAAGATTTAGCTGCAAACACCGAGTTTAGACATTCAGCTTTATCACGTGTGGAATCAGCAGTGCGGCCATTTGAGGTAAGGGAGGGGATGGAGGGGGAACATACACCAGAAACAGATTTGATTAAACGCCACCAGGATTTTGAGGAGGGAGAGAGGTTTGAGAGTTCAGACTTGAGATGAGAAAGATGTTGTTTTCTGGCTCTCCTGAGGGTAGCTACACACTTGTTCCGAGCTTTGTGGAAAGAACTGAGATTGCCCTCAGTTGGGTTTGCTTTCCATGAGGCAAAGGCAAGTTGTTTCAGGACAACTGCCTCGCCACAAGCTTCAGTAAACCAAGGGCGGGAGGAAGGGTAAGACAACTGAACACGAGAGGGGATAAATCTGTGCATGAGGGAGAGCAAGTTTCTTTGAAAGAATTCCCAGGATGAGTTGATGTTTGAGAAAGTAGTGATAGGAGACCAGTCTGTAAGTTTGATGGCTGCTCGGAGACCCTGCCAGTCGGCTTGAGTGAAATGCCAGACTCGACGGCGGTGAGGTGGTTCTCTGATAACAGCCAGAGAGATGTCCACTTTAACAAGGACGTGGTCAGAAGAACCAATTGGAGCGAAGGAAGAGCAGCAGATATTGTCAGGGAAATTTGTCAAAATCAGATCCAGAAGAGATGGAGTACCATTGGTTGAGATCCGGGTCGGGAAGTTGACCGATTGAGTCAGTCCCAATGAGTCACAGAAAGCTTTTGCTGATGTCCCATGGCAGGTGAGAGAGGTACCCACACCTAGCCAACTGGCGTGATGACAATTGAAGTCGCCACATAAGAGGAAGAGAGAGTTTGGATGAGAAGATAGAAGATGGTCCATGTTTTCGGAGAGTGAGGTGTAGATGGAGTCATCACTGTTCGGTGGACGGTACAGTACACATATAAAAATGAAGTCGGAGGGGAGGGGAAGCCGAAGCCAGAGGTATTCCTGGGGGTGTGGGGGAGTGAGAGCAGTGCAGGGAGAGTGAGGAATAGAGTCTTTGATGAAGAGAGCAACACCTCCACCAGGACGAGGCTCAGGTCTGTCATACCGTAAGAGGGAGTAACCAGGGAGAGATACTTGGGAGTCAGACACGTCTTGGGAGAGGAAAGTTTCTGTTAGGCAGATAATGTCTGGTTTGTCAGTGGCAACCTGCATGGAAAGATCTGAAAGGTTTGAGCGAAGGCCCCGGATATTTGAGGTCCACACTTTTAATGAAGAGGTAGGGAGGAGGATTTGGGTGCAGGAGGTGGAGGGGGCGGGGGAGGGTAGGACGAGGGACGAGGGGGGAGGTAAGGAGGGTTGCTGAAGGAGTGTGGGGTATTGCAGAATAGCGAGGAGGGGGCCGAATGAGGAGGAGAAAAGGCTCTGTGGTGCTGGGAGAGAGGGGGGACAAGAGACAAGGAAGATGGCAGTTTAGGATTTGAGGAGGTGGAGTGAAGAGATGGAGATGAGAGGGCAGTGGAGGGAGGCAGGTTGGTGGATGAGAGGGGGGGCAACTTAGAGAAGGAAGAGTGAGGGCATGAAAGGCGGGAGAAAGGTGAGGGGGGAATTTTTGAAAGAGGTGAGAGGGAGGCTTGGAGGGAGAAGAGTGGGATGGTTGCTTTGAGAGTGAGAGTGAGGGGTGAGGGGGGTGAGTTGGCACTGAAGTTGGAAAAAAGAATGGTTGATGGAAAGCGAGCATCCATGGCAAACTGTGGTTTTTAAAAGTTTTAGGTCAGAGATGCGATTTAACACAATTCTTGATGGATGCAATGAAGGCGAATTCAGAGCATGGAGAGAAGAAGCGCTGTAATAGTTGGATTTTTTAGGCAAGGAATGAAGGAGAGGTCGAAATGAAAGCAGTCTGTTGAGTAGTGCATTGTGAAACAGTAAAGAGTACCACATGTGAGAGAGAGGAAGATGAAGCATCATAAGATCGTTTTTGTTGTTAATATTAATGTATGAGAGAGTTCAACAGATTAGGTCATGGAAATGTAAAAAAAAAAAAAAGAAATCGAGGAAGACGAGGAGGAAGTTAAGAGGAAGAAGAAGTAGCAGAATCGGGAGAAGGTGAGCGTGTTGTTGTTGTTGTTGTTGTTGGGTATTTTTTTTTTTTTTTTTTTTTTTTGAGATAAGAAAGAGATTAGTTGGGAGAATGGGGGATGTTTGGAAAGTGGGGAGGATGAAAATTGAAGGTAATGGGGAGGATAGAAATTGAAGGTAATGGGGAGAAAAAACAAACAAACAAAAAAAAAAACGATCGAACACCAAGTGGAACCGGTAGGCCTCAAGCCTAGGACTAGGCCTCAAACACCAGGTAAGAACGTCGACATAAATACTCACAAAATAGCACGATTTTTGAAACAAAACCGAACTAGGAACACACATTAACATGTAGGTGAGAAAATTAAACAGTTAAAACGGGACAAATAACAACCGGAACTTAACTTTGAGAATGTCAGCAGGGAGCCCCGAAGGAGACCTCTTGCCGCTCAAAACCGGAACCGGAAGTGGTTCCACTCACCCAATTGTGAGTGAATAAATGAATCGACACCCATAATTTATAGACAAAATATGTCTCACACACACACACACGCACACACACACACACACGCACACGCACACACGCACACACACACACGCACACGCACACACGCACACACACACACACACACACGCACACACACACACGCACACACGCACACACACACTCGCACACACACACCTCTTCCATTTATTGTAGATACATCTTCAAGGGATGGGCTTGGCGTGGCGATTGCGAATAGGAACGTACTGTACACCACTTTCCGTAGCAGATAACTTTGGCTTACCGCAGCATGAAAACAGTGAATGTATTATTTATTTCGTTAGTTTCCAATTGTGCATGGAATCAGGCCAGCTGTGCAGTGAGCAAATGAGTGGGAGACAGTCACAGGTCAGGTATGGGAGCATGTGCCAGAACAGCGCGTCGCTGCGTCCACTTTCCGCTGGTACTCCAGGGGACTCCGTCTGGCCATCCCCCAGGCAGACGCCAGGCCCATCCCCATCTCCTTGAGATGATGGTCAACCTGCTGCAACCACGAGGCACGTGGTCGGCCCACTGGCCTCCTCCACTCATGAAACTCCCTCGCTGAGAGAATCTGGTGAGCAGGATCAGCATCAGGAAAATGAGCCACATGTCCATACAGCCGCAACTGACGCTCACGGACTATTCAGGTAACAAATCTCATCCGAGTCTCTCTCAGCAACCGCTTGATGGACACAAAATCCGACCAGCGATAGCCAAGGATTCTCCGAAGAGACCAAGTACCAAAGGAATTAAGTCTCCGTCTCAGATCCTTGGTCAGAGTCCAAGTCTCGCATCCATAGAGCAAGACTGGAAGTACCAAGGACCTGAAGACTCGGACTTTCGTCCTCCCGCACAGGTACCGGCAGCGCCACACCCCATGATCCAGTGAATCCATGACTCCCCAGGCCCGACCCAGACGTCTATTGACCTCTGACTCACAGCCAGCAGAGACATGAATATCACTGCCAAGGTAAGTGAATCTCTCCACGACCTCAACATCCTCACCACAAACAGACACAGGCAGGACAGCAGCATCCAAGATGTCACCGAAAGGCTGGATCTTAGTTAAACCCAAGAAACCCGTAATCCCAGCGGCTCCGACTCCTCATTCAATACCTCGAGGGCCCCCAAAAGGATGTCTAAAGTCTCCGCAAAGATGACTGCATCATCTGCAAAATAAAGGTCCGAGATCTTGACATTCCCAAACGATGCACCGCAGCTTGATCTCTCCGACATCCTCCCGAAAATCCAGTCCATACAAGTGCTGAAAAGTGTGGGGGCCAGTACACACCCCTGACCAACTCCAGTAACAACTGGAAATAAGTCAGAGATGGTACCACCACACTTCACAGCACTCTCAGTACCAGAGTAGAGTTCAGACATCAGATCGATCAGTTTTGGTGGCACCCCACGAAGACCAAGAATCCTCCAGAGGACATCCCGATTCACTGAATCGAACGCTTTACAGAGATCAACATAGGTTGCAAGCAGCCCCTGTCGAAACTCTCCTCTGCGTTCGGTGAGGACACGAAGAGCAAGGATACGGTCAATCGTTGACCTCTTTGGTGTAAAGCCTGACTGCTCTGGACGCTGGTGCTCAAGCAGATGGTGGCGAACCCTATCAAGAATTATCCGAGCAAAGACCTTGCCCGGCACTGAGAGCAGCGTCACCCCTCGGTAGTTGTTGCAGTCTTGGCCATCACCCTTCCCTTTCCAGAGAGGAACAACAAGGCCCCTCTTCCAGTCAGTTGGGATGATGCCTGTGTTCCAGGCAGAGCACAAAACTGCATGCAACGACACGAGTGCAGCATTTCCACCAGCCTTGAGAAGTTCAGCATGGATGCCACAGATCCCTGGAGCTTTGCCCCGTTTCAACTGGTTCACCGCAGCCTGTGTTTCCACAAGCGAAGGTGGACCACAGTTGATTCGTGGGTCAGCAACAGGGATTGTAACACCCTTGACGTCCAACTCGACAGCTGGGGGATCAGCCTGGTACAACCGCTCAAAGTAACCGGCCCAGTAGGCCTTCACTTCAGACTCCTCTGTCAAGAGCCTACCACTCTCTGCTCTAACTGCAGTGCTCCGAGGGATGGGCTTGGATGAACGCAATGCGCGAATTCCCCTGTAAGCGGGACGAGAATCACCTGTCCACAGGTGATGCTCTACCCCCTCACAGATTCCTCGCACATCGGCCTCCTTGTCCACCCTCAGTGCACGTACAGTTTTACGCCTCAGCTCCCTGAACAGCTCAGCTCTGCCTTTCAGCCTGGCCCTGCGACTCTGGTCAATGGTATCCAGTGTCCCTTGAGAGACAAAATTCTTCTTTGCCCTGCGGTGAGTTCCAAGACATCCACCGGCAACATCAAGGACAGTGCCTCGAAGGCACTCCACAACTCTTCAGCATTCCCCAAAATACCCAGACCCCCCAAATCTCCACTCAGCCTGTTTGCAAACTCCTTAGCTACTCTCGCATCCCTGAGCTTGCCAACATCCAGCCTAGGCTGGGATGGTAACATTCTCCAGGATTTAAGGTGCAGCTTTGGAGTTGCGACAACAAGCCTGTGGTCAGTGTTGAGGAACTGAGCACTCCGGTAGACCCTGCGGTTCTGGATCATCCTCCAGCGACCGTCAATGAGGACATGGTCAATCTCCTTTGCCACACCGCCAGCGTTGGAATACCAAGTCCAGCGATGAGCTTGTGGGCGCTGAAACCATGAACCAGCCACCCTAAGTCCATGACTTCTTGCAAAGTCAAGGAACTTCGTGCTATTCTGGTTCATAGTTCCTGACCCATGGGGACCAACACACACCTCATAACCATCCCTATCAGTTTCAGTCGATGCATTGAAATCCCCCAAGACTAGAAGTGTATCTCGTCTGGGGCACTGATCAACCACAGACTCGAGCGTGGCTTGGAATGCTTCCTTCACGGTGAGATCACTCACCTCAGTCGGAGCATAAACAGAGACCAGGGAAATGACACCTAAGGAGTGACGAATCCTTAATCTCATAATACGCTCGTTGACCGGTGTTACCTCAATTATCATTGGGGTCAGCTTATTGGACACAGCTACAGCAACTCCTTGGGTATGGTAACTATCAGAGCGACCAGACCAATAGTAGGTGTAACCACCCACCATGATCTTGTTGCAATCCCGATGTCCAAACGCTTGAGCTCAGATGATAACAGAGACAGGTGATCATCCTCTCTTAGGGATAGGACATTCCAGGCACCCACCCGAAGGGACCGCCTCAGGTTAACCCAAGGAGACCGCCGTCTGGTAGACGACACCTCAGCACCACTCCGACACACTCTTCCCCAATCTGACCCAGGGATGTTACCCCGTGGTTTCCCTCCTATCATCAAATATTGGGGGTCCCGAAGGCTTTGCCTCAATCCTGTCATCTGGTGCGCTGCCCTGCGAAAGGAAGCTGCACAGGAGGTACTCCCACGGAGTGGGTTTTCAGATTTTTTTTGCGTTTTTGTGTTTTGTGGAATGAAGGGTTTTACGGTGGCTGGAGTGCAAATCCTGCCACCAACCTCCTAATAAAAAAGTAACCCAACTGCAGGAGGACATCCGCAGACACAGTTGGGCACTAGATATGGATGGCCGTTGGCTCACAAGGAGCTCCTCCGCCCTTTGACACAGCTCGACTAATTAGTTGTGCTGGCCCCTGGTTGTGTTATATGTCACGTGATATCTGTAAACCATTGAGATTTGCATTCAAATGAAGAAGCCAAAAAAGTGATCTTTCAAGGCTCATGTGGTCGATGAAAATACCCTTCGGACAATCCCCGGATCGGACTTGCGCTGTTTGCCAAATTTGGTGGTTGTCGGTTCTGCAGTCCTTGCAAAAAAAAACGTCGATAAACAGCCATCCGATGAATCTTATTTATTATGTTTCTGCGTCTGATTTGAATTCAGGAACAGACCATTTATGAATAACCTTTTTGAAATTGCCACTTTCTCGTATAAATGCCAAAAATGATGTTTTGTTTTGTTTTTGTACATAGTCTAGGCTTGTGGAATATATATGACGATTTGAACTACAAATTTGGTGCCAGCAAACACAGGTTACAAATGTCTGGTGATAACCATGTCATTGAAAAACACACAAACAGCACGTGCGTAAAAGGCCACTTCAGCATTCAGAAGTAATTTCACAAGGATTGCGTTTTGGACAGGATATAACAGAAAACCATGAAGAATCTGGTTTCAAAAATTTGGCGTCATGAGGTCGATGCAACAGTGGCAGATTCAACCAGAACCAGAAGTCAACGTGAGAGGTTGCAAAATTGTGGTGCTGTTTACTTTTGCCTATCTATAGTGATACCAAGTTGAACATGGAGAAATACTTACCTCTGAAATGGTTGCAACGCACACCACGGCCTAGATGTATATTTCTCATTGTAAACACCTCGATTCATCTCCCGTAATGGTGGTAGCATTATGGAACCTCGCTCTAACAGCAGAAGTGACATCGATTGCATATGACCTGTTGAACGGTTTTATATTCAGCAGTGTTTTAAAATGTCCTTCATTGTGTCTAGGTGATGTCTATCATGCAAATGTGGAATCCAGACGACACAACAGTTCGTCTGTCTCAGAAACTTCAAGACATGCTTCTCGAAAGGAAGATTCAGATGTTCATTTGACCAATGGCAGTACTGTCTGTTCTGCAACAGGTGAGTAGAAACGTACGAAATGAACATTCAATCTTTTAAATTCAGGGTTTATAAAATTTTCAAAATCATGAAATGTTTTGCATTTTGAGTTTGTTAAAAAAATCAAACGAAAAATAACTTCTTGTTCTTTATTTGTGCAGAACAATCAAGAAATCAAATTGGGCAATTAAGGTCCAGGTGCAGCTTGACACTGAAGAAGATGTCTATTTTGAAGAAACAATCCCCAGAAAAAGACTCACGACCTTCAAAATACAAGTGCACATCTGGTGAAAACAGCACAAAGATCAATATTAAATTAAACAAAGCCAGAAAAGTTATCAAAAGACGAGTGCGTTATAAGTGTAATATATGCAGTGTAGGTTTTACTTCACCGAGAGACATCAAAACACACACGAGGATCCATACGGGAGAGCGTCCTCACAAATGCTCTGTCTGTGATAAAGGTTTCTCTCGAAAAGGCAGTTTGAAAATGCATTTGAGGATCCACACATGAGAGCATCTTTACAAATGCTGACTCTGTGATAAAGGTTTCTCTAACAAAGGCGATTTGAATAAGCATATGAGGATTCATACAGGAGGGTTGTCCTTACAAACAGAACAATTAATAGTGACAAGGATAAATCGCAATGAAGAGGAGAGTGGACAACACAATGAAGAAGACGAAGAGAGGTTGATTTCCTCCATTTTATTAGCCATCTCATCTTCTGACCGATACTGTTAATTGTCAAATTAATATCACCCAAGGAAAGACCACATCTCCACCGAATAATCAACAATAAACACTCCAGAACACAAGGAAGAATAAATCAAGCAGTCATTAAAATGTTCCCAAAATCACCTAATTTCAGAGAAATTGATGATGTGAGTTTTGCAGCAGCACTGTTTGTCCAAGAGAAAATAGGCAAACAACGACACAAAAAACATAAATCTGACAACCTGACCAGAAGCAAAATACCACCATGGAAACAAAGATGCGAGATGCAGAGAGACCGACTGAGTGAGGAAACGCGACAAATAGAACAATTTAAAAGGGGAAACAAGTCCCAAGCTTATGAAAATAATCAGACAAATGAAAAATAATTACAACAAAGCAAACAATGGACTAAATCCATTAGCTACCCATAATAAACTCCAAATACAACAGATTGCAAAGAAAATGAAAAACTATGATGTGGCCAATAATAGAAGAATCCAAAATCAGCAGTTTGAAAACAGCCTGAAAAAGTTGTATCGAGAGAAAGGAAAACAGAAGCAAAATATGACGACTCCCACTAAAAGAAAGAGGACCAAGAAAAACTTTGGAAGGGTATATTTGAAGACAAAAAAAGAACACAACAAGGAAAAAGAGTGGGTACAACACTTGAAAAATATCTCAAACACCAGCTCCAGGAAATGTACCCACTGATAATTGACGAGGAATAAATTTGAAAAAAATCTCGCGAAAGCACCGAACTTCAAATGCCCAGGCCCGGATGGGATTCTGAACTTCTGGCTAAAGCAGTTACATGCTTTCCACCCTCACTACATGCAAGCATTTCATGAGCTCATCCAAGGGAACAGCTAATGGATGAATGGCTTGCAGAAGGCAACACTCTTCTGATTCCTAAATCTGAAGAAACCCATCTACGCAACAAATGTAGACCAATAACTTGTTGACCAAAAACATACAAACTCTTAACAGGAATAATCTCAGATGCAGTTTATGAGCATCTCACTAAACAAGGAGCTTTGGAGGCAGAGCAGAAAGGATGTAAAAGAGGGTGTTATGGAACAATATACCATTTATTGTTGAAGAAAACCATCCTCGTTAACTGCAACCTCCGACAAATATACTTATCCACAGCTTGGACATATAGGCCAGCGGTGTAGGTCAGTTTTTTTGGTACTTAACCGGCTTTACACAAAGCTACAAGAGGTCTCATATGAAAGATGAGGATCTCAGTAACTGATTTTGCCCTGTTGTCCTCATTTTTTGGTGTGCGGCCCATGAAATATTCACACCTGAAGGATACCTCCATTAGAAAATTTTGACCATTTCCGAAAATCAGTGAATTAGCCATAACTACAAAGCAATGCGCCCTATTTTTACATGATTGGTATTGAAATGTGCAGAATGAATAGGGGAATACTACTAGTTACTTAATGGAATACTTCAAGATAAATATATGTACATTTGAGTGTTTTTAATAGAAAAAAGACGTAATTTCCGGACCGCGAACTTCGAAAATCATCAACTACAGAAACAAACATCTGCCAATTGTCATTTTTTCTTTATTTTATGTGTTCAGTTTACCATATCAATATAATGAGAATATTTTGAAACAAATTTCTACTAGCAAATTATACGATATAGTGACTGAAGTTTACAGAAGTGATGTGATAACTATATGTTACACTAATACACATTGTTCTACGAGAAATGAACTAAAACATATATTTTGAGCGAGTGTCCTCGATATGTTCAACCATCACTGTCAGTGTCATTTTGGTCACCATGTGACAGTTCGTTGGTGCACTGCCTGTCACTGGTGGCACACATGCACTCGTTAGTGCAAGGCAAACTGTCTTGTGAACAGCTACAGGTACATGGTTCACTACCATGGCATGAACACACAGGACCATCTAACATCTCCGCTGATGTGGGTCCATCAAACAATGTGGGATGCAGCACACCTTCTCCTCTGTACCATCCATGACCCTCTGGTGTGGGAATTTCTGGATTTGCCAGGTGGGCATTCATCCATACTCGGGTTTGGTGAACGGATCTCTTCACATGTTCGAGAAAAGCTGGTTCAGACGGAGGCAACTTCTGCACTGGGACATCTTTGGTCGCTGCGAGTTTCTCCCGAAGATCATTCAAATTTGTGTGTGCATCCATATATTTCCCTTGAGAATCATACATGGCACTGACTGAATGTCTTGAAGCAGCCACTTCCTCCTGGAGATCATCAGTGGCGAGGACTTCGAGGTGTGGACCATTATTCTGAAGATGCAGTGTCTTCATAGCTTTCCATGCTTTATTTTTACCATAGCCAAAGAATGCTGAGACAGAGTCACATCCTGTCAGGGCATGAAACGCAGGAAGCCGGATACACATTTCTGGAAGCAAGCTGTAACATATCTGATGGACCGGGATAGGCTTGCATCCTGCTGATGTTCTTTGCATCCTGCTGATGTCCTGCACATTGTTACGTCTGAACTCATCATCGGCATGCTTCACATGAAGAAATATCCGAGAATCTGCCTCTTCCTGCATTGATGCGAGTTGACTGTCATGATATATTCCTGCAGACAAAAGGCATGCTGTAAGCGAACCCTCAGATAAGCCACCAGCCAAATAGATCCACTTTTCTTGGTGATCTGAAAGTTATTTTGCTGCATGTGCACGTTGCGTGATGTAACTACAGATGAAGTGTGTCAAGGTGGATTTGTTTGATGATAGAGCCATGAATTTCGTCCATTGTGGTACTGGGCGTCCAGCAATGACTAGGTAGCTTCGGGATCCACCAGCAACAGCAAGGCATCTCGTTCTTTCATCTGTCTTCACAGAATTGACATCATCATATTGGTCAAAGACGTCGATGAGGATGTGGTGTGTTTCGATGCAATGAAGCAACTGGTTTAGGTAACACTGCGCCAAGTTACCAAACGTACCACCATTTCCACCCAGGATATGGAGTTCAGCCATAGCATCCCTGATGTACATGCTGCGATGTTGGTTATCACTGGCAATGTTTTCATGCTCCTCATCGACTAGGCCCTCAAATATGCCCTAGTTCTGCCTTGGTGTTCTTCCATGGAGCTCCATATTCATGAAAGATAGATGTCAGAACAGACGTAATGAGATAGCTCAGGACGTGCTTCATGTTCAGGTCAGGGCGGACTTGAGTCAATAGCAAAGCACGGTGGAAAAACATTTCCGCGTTGATTGCAACCAATGCTTTCTGACCCAAAATCAGGATTTTTGTTTTCTTTTTGGAAATCGAAAACGTTTTGAGTTTGGATTTTGGGATTGGCTGGTACATGCTTCTCTGCCCCCCAGTGCAAAGAGATTCTGTGATGTACTCTTCCATCTGTCTTTTCCCCAGGTTGTGGACAGACAACAAGGACTTCTGAATATCCTTGGAAGCGATGACACCACTTGATATATTCACAAGATGTTCATCTGGATGATCAGTGGTTCAGAATGGATGTGTCATATTGTCTTCGACATGACAAATCATGAATATTTCATGGACCGCACACCAAAATATGAGGGCAACAGGGCTAAATGTGTTACTGAGATCACCATCTTTCATATGAGACCTGTTGTAGCTTTGTGTCAAGCCGGTTGATTAAACTCCTAAAATATAGCCCTTTATCGAGGTTTACCACTGGACTAATATGACAAATAGTCCATGAGCCAGAGGGTTGGTTGGTACCATCTGGGAGGAATCATTCTCATAGTAATATTTAGCAAGGTATGTAACCCTAGAGTGAGAAAATATGTGATAGCATTGAATCGGTGGTAGCTTTTTGTGTGTTATTGCCCTGTTTATATGCCTACCTTTAATAAGCTTTTGTGCAAAATGGCCAGTACAAGGTAAGACATCCTACTTCAACTTAACAACTTTTTTTTTTATCAGTCAAACATTAACATTGAAATTTGTCTCACCTTTTGCTTGGATCATTTGCTTCTCAACAAAAAGTGCTCAACATGCCAAGGTTGAAAGGTATTCATTGGTGACACATACATCAGTGTCTATTTCCAGTGTGATAAATCATACTGCCTTTAGAAAAGTATTTGTCTATCATTTACTGTGGAAAGTAAATAAAAGTTCTGGAACAATATAATTACATGGGCGTTTCGCAAATTTCTAGAGAAATCCAAAAATCCGAATGTCTTTTTTGTATGTTATATATTAAGATCAGGATAGTAGAAAATGTTACCCCCCCCCCCCACCCACCAAATTAAAAAATAAAAACAGATTTATGTAGTTTGATCAATGTCATGATATTTTCCCTGTTGTTATTGAAGGATACTTTCCAAGAATCAAACAAAGGTAAATTATAGCATGTTCATGAACAAGATTAATGTTTTTTTCCCTGTAATTTCTCAAAAAATACAGAATTTCAGGGATTTAGATACTCAATAATGCACAAATGAAGGTATCAAACACCCGTATTACACAATATAAACCAACAAGACAGTATCAAGATGGTTAATTATGTGCAATCTGATGAATGAGTCAAAGGTGAAAATGAAACACAATCTTCTGTTGAAGGGCATAAAATTACAGAATAGAAACACAAATGTGGTGTTCCACACTCACAAGCCATTACCTCGGCCCAATGCGTTGATGATAAACATATTGTCTTATGAACCAAAGACCGGTCCTTTTATATTTTCTAAGACATCTCTGATCATATGCGCCGATTGTATGTGATGTGAAATGTTCAAGATTAACTTAAAAAATCATAATCATTCTCCAGTTCTTCAATATCCTCATCTAAACTTTCCCTATCGTCTGACTCAAAGATGCCTGTTTCTCACAGTCTAGCAGTCTGCACATATCAGTGCATTTTAGTCTGTTTGACAAACACACACATTTTGGTCGTGAACAATTCCTTTTACAATTGCAGGCAAATAAATCAATGACTGCCTCAGGTGCTGGCTGATAATCCATCCAGTGCACCACCAACTGTTCAACTCCTTCTATCTTCTCCATCTTCCATCCTCGCCCAACAGGACTTGGTACTTTCGGGTCCTGCTCAAGACATCGTCTCCATATTGCAGCCTGGTAGTTGGCTCTTTGTGCGTGTTTCACTAAGCAGTCCCTGCATGATAGAAGCTGGTGGCTCTCTATCTCAGCTTTCTTAGCATAGAATAGGTCGTACCTGAAATGATTGACCTTAGTGGATGATGCCTTTGATGCATAGAGGAGGCAAGTAAATGCCTCTAGTTTATCCATCAATTCTCGGGAGAGGTCCCATTTATGACCCAACTCGAGGAATGTGTCCTGGGTTTCCCTGTTGCTGGTCAAGAGTTTCAAGGTGCTTGTCTTCCCTTTGCCTGCAAATGCACTGACAGTGTCATCCTGTATATGCATGCATCCCCATGAGAGCTGAACAGACATCTATGCCAACAGTAGCAGCAACCTTCATGATGTCAACGAGCCTCATCCACATTCGAGTTCCACATTTCTGGAACAGTGGGACTCCAATCTTGTCATAAAATGCCAAGGCCATTATGAAGACATGTGTCCTCTAAGCAGATCACAACAGCCTGATAGCCCTCTCTTGCTGTATGAGCAGCATGAAGTAGGCGCCCATCTCCTTCTTCCTGTTGGCACTGAAGAGCTGGCACCTCCTCACTGTCCTGAGATGTGATTCTGTAACATTTGTCATTCACAGTTGCATGGAGATCTAACTTAAAATATATTTTGTTATTTTAGTTTATGATTAAATTTTCTTCAAATTCACGTATTTAAACATGGTATCCATTAATTAAGATATGGGCAAAAAACTTCCGTACCACTTTTTATGAAAACAAAATCGTATGTTCTGCAATGCATCAGCACTGGACTATCAGTGCTTGTAATTGCAAACACTAAATGCTCGGTTAGTTTTAATAACTGTTTTGAAAAGCAAATAACATGAGCTACGTGCCTTACAATTTTCAAGAAGATATAGCTGATAATAAGAGAGAACCATTCGTTTTAAAGAGAATGTCTTCTTCTGTCTTACACCGGTTTCAGAAAAGTTTATTTTGGGGTGTGGTTATGAAACAGCTAATAACACACAAAAGACTACCACCAATGCAATGCTATCACATAGTTTCTGACTGTACAGATGTATACCCTGCCAAAAATTATGATGAGTAGTATTCTCCTCGGCTAGTACCGGTGACCAAAAATTACCGGGTCTGGCTCATGGCCTAAAAAGAGCTATTGACAGTGTCACATTCATAGATTATAAAATACATGCAAGTATACAAAATTGCCCCCAAATAGTCAAACTGATTGAAAAAGCAATGATGCTCTGGAACGCAGCTCTGATACTACCTTACCTGGAAGGAAAGATTGAAATCCCAGCAGTAAAGATGTGACGTGGTATCTTACAAGGTGACAGTCTTTCCCCCCTCCTATTTTATTTGGCTCTGGACCCACTGAGTAACCTTATCAATGAACAAGGACATGGATACAATCTGATACGCAACAGAAAAATGACTAACGTAACACATCTACTGTACATGGATGATCTAAAACTCTTCACTTCAAACAATTAGAAATTGGCAGATCAACGAAAGCTAGTAAAGCAGTACTCAGAGGACATCCAAATGGAGTTTGGGCTCAACAAAGGTTTCAAGTGCGCATTTCTGCAAAGAAAACAAAAAGAACAGACAACATCTCGATCAATGAAAGCACAATATAGGAACTAGAAAACGAAGCATCCCACAAATACTGAGGAATCGAAGAATGCCCCCAGGTAGATGGGGGGAAGGAAGATGTAAGATGTAAGATCTTTACAGGAAGATGTAGAAAAAAAATAATCAGTTAAGAGTACCTATGCAGAATAAGACTAATTCTAAAGTCATCCCTCTCCCCCCTCCCCACCCCCCAAAAAAACCCCCCCGAAGCTATAAATCAACTTGCCATGCTGGTATTCTAATATAGCTGTTATAAACTGGTCACAATTGAAGATCAACAATCTATACACAAAAACAAGGAAACTTCTCACGATTCAGAAGATGTGCTACAAAAACCAATGCAAACCAAGGTTGTACTGACCGAGACGAGAGGGAGGAGGTGGTTTGATGGAGCTTAACTCAGCGCACAGAACATCGTGTGTACGATTAACGGAGTACGTGAAGAGCTCAACATACAACGGGATGAGACCCTGTAAATGAGCACGAAAACAACAGACCAGAAAAGAGGTTAATCCATTTAGCAAGAAATTTCCAATGGCAGGTGCAAATTATGGATACTACACAGGAAAACAAAACAGAAACAAACACAGCCCCAATGATTGCAAAGAAAAAATCAAAAGGAAAACTACAAAAAGAAATATTGGCAGTTATACTCTGACAAATGGGAAAATGATAAAAGAGCAGGAAGATGTAAAAAAAAAAAAAAAAAAACCTTGACAGAACAGGTATTGACAAGGAAAGCTCATTGGAATGGCTAAGAAGAGGTCAAATTAATTGGGATGGAGAACCAGTCATCATCAATGCCCAAGACCAAGGACATTACACTCATGCCTTTAAGAAAATGCTGGATTTAGTCATTCGGATAAATGCAGCTCTTGACGGGAAGAAACAGAAAGTACCAGCCACCTCCTTTTGTGGTGTAAAAATAGCTCATGGTGGAAAATCTGGACACAGATTGACATGACAGTATCTGCAGAGTAATCAACTGGCACATCTGTAAACATTTCAACATCCCAGTTCCAGAACAATCATGGAAACACAAACCTGAGCCGATCCTCGAAAATGAACAAACAATGCTCATGAGTGACAAGATGATCCTGTCAAGTGTGGACATTACAAAGGAAGCATTGTATCTGGACATGGTGCTCAAACACAAAAAGGAAAAAAATGGCGTTGTTGATCGAGGTCTCGGTTCCCAATGACTTCAGACAAAATAGAACGTAAATTAGGAAAATGACCAAATACCAGGATCTAAAAAAAACATGATGTCAAGAGAATGTGGAAATTGAACAAAGCTGAAATTGTACCGGTGATAGTTGGAGCCACAGTAATGAAGAAATCCCTTAATGAGCACTGAAAAATCATTCCAGGAACATCAACACAAATGAGCGATGAGTGGAGGCTGTTAGAGCGTCAGTGAAAATTTTGAAATGAGGCTTTGAGAATGACTTTTCACAGTTTTGGTTCACGAATCATGATCCTTTACCAAAAAATAGGAGGTGGAGATTTTGAGTTGTGGGAGAACTCCCTTCCTACCTCCTGAAACCTGCAAATGGAGCCAACAAACAATGAGGGTGTCCTTACAAATGCTCTATTTGTGATGAGAGTTGTATTTGTAAATCAAGGTTGAACAACAAAAGTACCACTTACACAGGAGAATGCCTGCACAAATGCTCTGTCTGTGAGAAGGGTTTCTCTCAAAAATGTGATTTGAATAAGCAAATGAGTATCCATACAGGAGGGAATAAAATACTCAAATGAAGTACATGACAGAAGAATTGACAAACTGTTTGAAAATTTCCTCATAAGATTCAATAAAAAACTAAGGAAACAGAAGCAGACTGTTGCAATCTCCCCACCCCAGAGAAAGATGAACTAGTTCTGGAAAGGGAGTAATGAAAACTGAAAAGAAGACCACAAGAAGGCATAATAGATCCAAAAGTTGGAAAAGAAGAAGTGACATCAAGAGGATATTCCTCGAGTGATTAATTCCCAAACAGAAAATTGTTAACCAACTCACAAATGCCAAAATTCAAAAGCCCTGGTCTGGATAGCATCCCAAATTTCTTTCGAAAGCAACGAGATGCTCTCCTCCATCACTGTGCTCGAACATTGGATGAGCTTCTCCAAGGGGAAAAGACAACGGAAGAGTGGTAATCGATCCTGATCTTCCCTCCCGAGTTTTCAACTGGCAATGCATGACCGTCTCAAGTCCTCTCTCATCCTGACCCACTGTTTTTCGATCCTCACTCATTCATTGTCATTTGTACCTGAGAATGTGGAAAAGGTTCTTTCAACCTTCCACTTTTTCTGAAAAATTAGGTTGTTTCAAAAGTTTTGTCAGCTTTTACATTGTGTTAATTTATGGGTTTATTTTTTTCATACTTGTGAAGGGGTATGTCGTTAAGTTTTATACATAGTTTTGTAGCATGTGTTTTGGCAGACATTTTGTAAAACCGACTTAAGAAAATAATCTAAAATGGATATTTGTTTCAGGGTTCTGAGTGACGCATGGATAAAAAAGTTTTTCATGCCATTTTGCTTCACGAATTTTATACGAGGCCACAAAGTGAGCGAGGCAAGTTGTAACACGAAGCAAGCACGAGGTGATGACATTTCAAATGAGCACAGAGTACAATAATGGTTTGCAAAGTTTTGATCAGGAGATGTGAGCCTCGGAGATACGGAATATATCAGATGTCTTTCCAGCTGTGATGATGACCTTCTGAAAACCTCAGTTGAAGCCGATCCAAGAAAAACAGCGTGAAAAATTGCTGGAGAGCTTGACATAAGCACTGCAACTGTTTCCCGGAATATTGATGCTATCGGCAAGGTGAAAAAGCTTGATAAGTGGGTGCCTCACGAGTTGAATGAACAACAAAATTGTAACTTGGAGATCTGCTCTTCGCTTGTCAAAGAAACTAAAACGATCCATTTCTTGAAAGAATTATAACGTGAGATGAAAAATGGATCCTAAACAACAATAGCAAATGATCGTCACAGTGGCTTCGACAGAGACAAGGTGCCTAAACACATTCCAAAAGCTGACCACCTAAAGAACGTCGTGGTTACTGGTGGACTACAACTGGTGTCATCCACTATAATTTATTGCAACCTACCGAAACAATCACAGTGAAAAGGTACCGTCATGAGTTGAACACTTTTCATCAGTAACTCTCCCAACAACAGCCGGCATTGGTGAATTGAAAAGCCCAATCATGCTCCACGGCAATGCTCGTCCTCATGTTGCGCAATTGACTCTTCAGAAACTGAAAACATTGGGGTACGAAGTTCTGCCTTTCTGAGCCTATTCACCAGACCTTTCTCCCACAGACTACCACTTTTCCAACCCTTAAACAGCTTTCTTCAAATAAAGTCTTTCTCCAACAAAGCAGCATTTTAAACTGCCAACCAAGCAGCAATGTATCGACTCCAGAAATTCAGATGCAAAAAAAAAACAATTTGTAAAAATGTGCTTGTAATCCGGTGGCAGAAGTATATTGATTGTAATGCAACTTTCTCTGACAAATAAACTTCACCGTTGGCAATGAAGTGAAGTCTCGTTGTTGCTGTTAAAACGGACAAAACTTTTCTGACAACGTGATATAGGTCAAGGCTTGTTGAAGAGCTACGACACAGAAAATATCAGGAGACATCATTACGAAGGGAACAGCAGCGGCAGGGCAGAGAGGGGAAATAGAGACGGACAAACAAGGGATGCAGGTAATGATGAGGGGTAGGGCAGAATGCATATGTACATAGATGGACAAGATGGATACAGAAGTGAATTTTGGGGGTTTAGCAGGTGTAGAAAATATCATCGTTTTGGATGGGGAATGACTTGAGATGGTGGTGAACAGCTGACTTGACCTGGAGGGAGGAATTAGATTGAATAGAATGTGGAAGGTGGTTCCGTAGGCAGGAAATAAAGAGGAACAAATGAGTTGAAGTGAATCGTGGTTCTAGATATAGGCAGTTTCATGAGGAGGGGGTTGCTGGTGGACTGTGTGCATCCTGCAGATACATGGAGGGGAGAGGAGACAATGCACGGAGGGGCAGAGGGTGAAACACCAGAAATGAGTCAGAAGAAAATGGAGAGACCACCGACCTGTTGGTGATAGGCCCACAGACTCAGCTTCATTGGGAGAGATTCCAATTATGTTGAAGGCCTTTGTTTTCACAGCATTAAGCTGAGCCAGGAGAGCCAGACCAGAGAGGAGAGCAGTGCTCCATTAAGCTGAGGATGAAAGCCTTGTATTTGGCTAGGAGCTCAGGTGTGCCAAGGAAGGCCTTTGCATGACACAGGATGCTGAGTTGGCATGTGACTTTGGAGGCCAATCTTGAAATGTGGCTTGCCCAAGAGGGATCATGGCTGAGGGTGCGACCCAAGAGTTTAAGGGATTGAACCTCTTCGAGAGGGTTGTCAAGAAAGTAGATGGGAGGGTTTGCAGTCCTGTCCTGAGAGAGCGAGAGATAGAGATAGATCATGTGGTAAGTGCCTGACCGGTTTGTGATTTTGTCAAGGTCTGAAGAGGTCGCTGCCTGTCTGTGAGAAGGACGAGGAATGTCACGGAAGGGAGTGCAGTCATCAGCAAAGAGATAGAGGATTTTCCAGAGTCAGTGAGATCATTGATGAAAATTGGGGATAAGATGAGGCCTAGAACACAGCCTCTTGGTGTACTCCAACCTTGACAGTGAGAAGAGAAGAAAGGGTTCCGTTGGGAGCCACACGCTGTCGACGAGTGGAGTAAGTGAGTTATCCAAGAGTAGAGTTGGCCTTGTATTCCATAGGCAGACAGTTTGGAGACCAAGGCTGGATGCCAGACTGTATCAAAAGCTTGAGATATGGCAAGAGAGACGGCCCTGATCTTATGTCTTGTTGTCTGATATTAAAGGCCTCCATCCATTGTGGGAGAGTAGAAGCAGCATGTCCAATGTAGAGTGACCAGGTCTGAATCCGATGATCTGAGATGAGGCTGTTGGAAAAATGGAATGATTTTATATTAACTGTGATGATGGATTCCATGACTTTCATGATGATTGGAAGTAAGCTGATATGTCTGTTGTTTATTTATTTATTTTTGATCCATTTTTGCACCTTTTTATGTAATGCTGTGGTGTTGGCTTATTTTCAAGAAGATGGAAGATGCCCTATGGTAAAAGACAGGGTGAAAAGGGAAGATAGAGGAAGTAAAAGAGTAGCAGAGCAGGTTTTTAGGACACGCGAGCTGATGCTGTCTCGTCCAGTTGCAGAGTGTCACATTGTTTTGACTGTCACAGTCGTGGCCAAAAATATTGGCACCCTTGCAGTTTTTTTTTTTAAAATAACTCACAACTTTCTCGAAAAATAAGTTGAAATTGACAAAAGCATTTGGTCTCCACAATTCGTCATTTCACTGTTAATATTACAGAACCTTTGTTTTTGATTTCGAACGTAATATATCCTTTTAACTTCGAAAATAAAAAGAAATGGCATTGACAAAGTTATTGACAATTGTGGAAGAAATGAACTCAATTTCCACTCAGGTTCAGCATACAAAGGAGAATTTTAAATTACATACGTGCGCACATATGGGATTGAAAAATATCCATCAATGAATCTCTCTCTCTCTCTCTCTCTCTCTCTCTCTCTCTCTCTCTCTCTCTCTCTCTCTCCCTCTCTCGCTCTCTCGCTCTCTCTCTCTCTCTCTCTCTCTCTCTCGCTCTCTCGCTCTCTCGCTCTCTCGCTCTCTCGCTCTCTCGCTCTCGCTCTCTCGCTCTCTCGCTCTCTCGCTCTCTCGCTCTCTCGCTCTCTCGCTCTCTCGCTCTCTCGCTCTCTCGCTCTCTCGCTCTCTCGCTCTCTCGCTCTCTCGCTCTCTCGCTCTCTCGCTCTCTCGCTCTCTCGCTCTCTCGCTCTCTCGCTCTCTCTCTCTCTCTCTCTCCAGGATAAAAGAGAAAAAGCTTTTAATCTGTGGAAGAGTAACTATTCCCAAAGTTGGAAATCAAAATAACTGCTTTCTGCAACTGGGAAAGTGTTGGAGCAGAGTCTAAACAATATTGGTTCTCGTCGGGAAGGTCCAAGTGCAGCCAATCAGAAAAGAGCACAACAGCCCCTCAAGGTATGAAGATATAGACAGTTACACAGATCAAAAGACAAGTTCTCAGCATTGATAAGGAACAACATTACATTGACTGGCGCTGCTCACAGAACTTTGGCAGCTATGACAATACGTCTCCACAAAAAGCCATGCATTATATTCATTAAATTTGTGAACTGAATAAGAAATATCGAAAGATATCTTTAAACATGTGCTAATTGATATACTTAAGTCTTCCTGGAACTTATGCAACATTTCCAGGTTATTACATAGTTTTAATCAAAAAATGACAAATCAATATCAACCGAAGGTTTGTTTTACAGAAAGCAAATGTACCAGAATACATGGTTAATCATGTTTACAAGGTAATCCTCTCAACTGCAGCATTTTCGAGAGAGAAGGAACAATGTCTTTATTCGTTCACACCAATTACAAATGCTTAAAGAGGAAATTTTCTTCGATACACCCAAGACTTAATATTTGGTAGCACAGTCTTTGGACAAAAAACTGCAGTCAAGCACTTCCTTTAGCCGTGAATGAGCTTCCTACACCTCTCCACTGGCAGTTTGGCCCACTCTTCTTGTGAAAACTGCTCCAGTTCTCCCAGATTTGAAGGGTGCCTTCTCCCGACTGCTGTTTTCAGATCTCCCTTCAGGTGTTTAATGGGATTTCGATCTGGACTCATTGCTGGCCACTTCAGAACAGTCCAGTCCAGCGTTTTGTCTTGAGCCATTCCTGGATGCTTTTTGAAGTGTGTTTGGGGTCATTGTCCTGCTGCAAGACCCATGACCTTCGACGGAGACACAGCTTTCTGACACTGGGTTGAACATTGCGCTCCAAAATGCCTTGGTGATCTGATCTGATGATGCCATGCACACATTCAATGGACCCCAGTGCCAGAGGCAGCACAGTAACCCCCCAAAACATCACTGAACCCCCTCCATGTTTGACTGTAGGGAAGGTGTTCTTTTTTTTGAAGGCGTCATTTTGTTTTCTGTAAACATAGAGATAGATGATGTGCTTTGCCAAAAAGCTCTAATTTGTTCTCATCTGTCCACAGGACATTTTCCCAGAAGGACTTTGGCTTATTCAGGTGTGTTTTGGCAAACTCCATTTAGGCTTTTTTCTGTGTCTCTCAGCAGTGGGGTGCGCCTGGGTCTCCAACCATAGAATCCCCTTTCATTGAGTTGACGACGGATGGTGTGAGTTGAAACTGTCGTACCTTGTGTCTGAAGGTCAGCTTCAGTCTGTTTGGCAGTTGGTCGAGGTGCTTTTCTCCACCATTCGAACAATCCTTCGTTGCAATCTTCGATCAAATATTCTCTTGCGGCCATGTCCAGGGAGGTTGGCAACAGTGCCATAGTCCTTAAACTTCCAGATAACATTGCGTACGGTGGACACCGGAACATCAAGTTCTCTGGAGATGGACTTGTAACCTTGAGATTGTCTATGCTCAGCTACAATCTTGTGTCTGACCTCATACAATTCTCTGGTTTTGTTTTTTTTTTTCCATACTCATTGTGGTACACACAGTGACACAAAACAGCAGAATGACTTCTTTTCTCTAATCAAACTGGGTGAATGGGTGATTTTTATATTGCAGGCACCTGCAACTTACCACAGGTGAGTTCATTTCCAAAGTAAAGGAGAATCACCGGCTTGAAATCGAATTATTTCTCAGAAATTCTGAAAGGTGCCAATAATATTGTCTGGGCCATTTTAGGATTTCTGTGTCGAATAAGCTAAGATTGTCATTTTTTTCAGCTTTTCTTGTTTTGTTCGACTGCTAACCAAAGAAGTACATATGTGGATACCAAAAGATTTATTGATTTCAACAATTTTCTGTAAGAAATGGTTCGATATTTGAAAAAAGTGCAAGGGTGCCAATATTTTTGGTGAAGACTGTAAAACCCGGCACCATTGTAATGATTAATGAAGAAATATGTAATTATTTTGAAATGCCCTCTTGTTTTGAAGAAGAGGAAGAAAGGGGGAGGGAATAACAGAAAGATAGAGCGGTGGTGGGTTAGTCGGTTGAGGAATTTGGATGGATTTGGCCTTTGAAGATTTTGGGTGGGGAGGGTGTTTGAAGATGAGGTAGGAAGGCATTCAAAGACTTTGGGTTGGGAAAGGAGGGGGGATTGAGGATTTGGGGGTGGCGGATAACTTTGGCGTTGTTGGGGTGGGGTGGGGGGGCAGGGGGCTTGAGGACTTTTATGTTGGGGAAGTTGAGGACTTGGACTTGGGGTTGGAGGAGTTGTTGGACATGAAGTTGGAGGAGTTTGAGGATATGGAGTTGGGGAAGTCTCAGACTTTGGGGGAGTTGAGGACTTGGTGGAGTTGAGGACTTGGGGGTGGGGGGACAGGGGGCTTGAGGACTTTTATGTTGGGGAAGTTGAGGACTTGGGGTTGGAGGAGTTTTTGGACTTGAGGTTGGAGGAGTTTTTGGACTTGAAGTTGGAGGAGTTTGAGGATGTGGGGTTGGGGAAGTCTCAGACTTGGGGGAGTTGAGGACTTGGGGTGGGGGGACAGGGGGCTTGCGGACTTTTATGTTGGGGAAGTTAAGGACTTGGACTTGCAGTTGGAGGAGTTTTTGGACTTGAGGTTGGAGGAGTTTTTGGACTTGAAGTTGGAGGAGTTTGAGGATGTGGGGTTAGGCAAATCTCAGACTTGGGGGAGTTGAGGACTTGGGTGTGGGGGGGGGACAGGGGGCTTGAGTACTTTTATGTTGGGGAAGTTTAGGACTTGGGGTTGGAAGAGTTTTTGGACTTGAGTTTGGAGGAGTTTGAGGATGTGGGGTTGGGGAAGTCTCAGACTTGGGAGTTGAGGACTTGGGGAAGTCTCAGACCTGGGGAAGTTGAGGACTTGGACTTGGGGTTGAAGGAGATTTTGGACTTGAGGTTGGAGGAGTTTGAGGATGTGGGGTTGGGTAAGTCTCAGACTTGGGGGAGTTGAAGACTTAGGGAAGTCTCAGACTTGGGAGAGTTGAGGACTTGGGGCTGCGGGAATTGAAGACCTGGGGTTGGGGAAATTGGGGGACATGGGAGAATTGAGGACGAGGGGTTGGGGGAGTTGAGGATGTGCGGTTGTGGGAGTTGGGGGAAATGGGGGAGTTGAGGACTTGGACTTGGGGTTGAAGGAGATTTTGGACTTGAGGTTGGAGGAGTTTGAGGATGTGGGGTTGGGTAAGTCTCAGACTTGGGGGAGTTGAAGACTTGGGGAAGTCTCAGACTTGGGAGAGTGGAGGACTTGGGGCGGGGGGAATTGAAGACCGGGGGTTGGGGAAATTGGGGGACATGGGAGAATTGAGGACGAGGGGTTGGGGGAGTTGAGGATGTGTGGTTGTGGGAGTTGGGGGAAATGGGGGAGTTGAGGACTTGGGGTTGGGAGAGTTGAGGGCTTGGGTTTGGATCGGAGGTGGGGAAGTGGATGGGTGTTGAGGACTTGGGGCCGGGGGGAGTTGAGTACCTGGGGTGGGGAAATGGGGGAGTTGAGGACTTGGGGTTGGGGGAGTTGAGGACTTGGGGCTGGGGGAGTTGAGGATGTGTGGTTGGTGGAGTTGAGGATGTGTAGTTGGGAGAGTTGAGGACTTGTGGCTGGCAGAGTTGAGGACTTGTGGTTGGGAGAGTTGAGGACTTGTGGTTGGGAAAGTTGAGGACTTGTGGTTGGGAGAGTTGAGGACTTGTGGTTGGGAGAGTTGAGGACTTGGGGTTGGAAGAGTTGAGGGCTTGGGGCTGGGGGAGGTTGATGTCTTGGTTTTGGTTCGGAGGTGGAGAAGGGGGGCGGGTGTTGATGATTTGGGGTTGGGGGACTTGCTACAGTGCTACAGTTAGACCATGCTGCAGTGCTAACAGCTCAGGTCAGGCCAGATTAAAT